>NC_057861.1:342259452-342291952 GCF_019393635.1 Dromiciops gliroides
CCACTGCTGAGGTCTAGCTGTGTCTATATTCCTTAGGAGTCATGTATAAGGATTCAGTATTTTAAAAGTGAATGCACTGCCCAATAGATGGGGAGCATTTTTTATTTCATTTAAACATAATGGCCTCAAAGAATTCATAGAGACTATTAGAATTTTCAGATTCCATTGACTTCAGGTGTGTCACATCTTCCATGAACAACAAAGAAAAATCCCTATAATATTCTTGTTCATGTAAGGAATTTCTCTGTTAGACTTAACTTGGAGTTTTCCAATTCCTCTAAAGTGATTGATACTTTAATAACAATTCTACTGTCACGTAAAATTAATCTTGGATTATCTGCTTCGACAATCAAAATTTATGATTCTGCATTATCATCAGCCTTTCCTTCTGTTAAATCCCTAAGAGAATATATTCAAATTTTGAGAGCTGCCTATGTGATAAAACTGATAAAACCCAGATATGAACAGCTTTGGGATAAGGACACAGTATTAAACTGTTTGTCACAAATTGACAATGTTGAGCACTGCATTAGACAGCTTTCAACAAAGTTAGCAACGCTAATTGCTCAAGCTCAGGCCTCGAGAGTGTCTGAACTGAGAATGATGAGGATTGACGGACCTTAGCTTCAACAAACTCCCTCAGGCTTTGCTATACTCCTCTCTGTTTGAAATAAAACAGTTAGTTAATTATCCTGCAGTTTCATAGTTAGTGGAAGGATGTTTGTGTGAGCTCCACATGTACTAATTCGAGTTGAGAAATCTACTGTTGGAAAGGTCAGTTTTTTTGTTGTGGAGACATAAATATTGATTCCTCCCTTCTTCAGTTACACTTAGACAATTGATATTATGACTCTATGGATTAGGAATTGTCAAAACCCGATGTTAATTCTTGTGTTTTTGGTAATGAAGTCACACTCTTTAGACATGTTTATAGACCAAGAAGTTCCTAAAAGCACCCTCAATGTGCAGATTTTTGGAGGCAGGCTTAAATATGCTTCACCAATGGATGGTCAATGAACGGTAAGGGGCTATCCTAGAACACTCCCTGGCCTTTGGATTCTTGTTGTCTCTGCCTGATACTTTCTCTCTCTTACTACAGTCAGTCCTGCTTATCTCTCCCTCCTCCCCCAGGCTCACCCCCTGTCTCCCTCTGCTGCTTGGTTGCTCTTCTTCTTTCTTCAATTCTCCTGGTGCTCCAAATCTGTCAGCCAGATGCAGGTTCCAGGAGTACTGATTACCAGCAGATTTGCAAGCTTTTACATTTTTTTTAAACTTTTTTTTCCTCTTTAAAAAAATAGTAACTTAGGAGAATTGAAGCATCTCCTAATTTAACTCCTTGAGTAGGAAACTCATTCAGAGTTACAAGGGGATGCAAATTTCATGTTGAAACTATTCATTTTAAACATAGACAATAGAGTTCTTTTTCACTCTTTCCCCAGCCTTCTGTGTTCCTTGTATATTTTATTTCTCAGGGCTGAAATGGGGAAGGAGCTATTAACATTTTGAATGATGAATTCTGGCTATAATGTTTTTGGATTATATAGCTAGACATGCAAATAAGGTTAATATGTCTCTCTACATATGTAAATACAAATAAACATATGTGTGCTTATATATGGGTATATGTAGACATATACATACATGCATGCAAGCATGCATACATACATACAGCTAGATGAGTCAACAGACTGAGCACCGGACCTGGAATCAGGAAGACCTGAGTTCAATTCTGACCTCAGACACTTAACTAGCTATGTGATCCTGCCTCAATCTACCAGAGCAGGAAATGGGAAACTTCTCCAGTATCTTTGCCAAGAAAACCCCTGGGACAATATGGTCAGATGATAGATAGATAGATAGATAGATAGATAGATAGATAGATAGATAGATAGATAGATAGATAGACAGACAGATAGAGAGATATACATACATATATGCATGGACACATGCATACATACATACACACATACATACATACAGCTTGTTTGTATATGGTTGTATGTTGTCTTCTCCATTAGATTATTTGTTTCCTGGGGGCAAGGGCTATTTTTTATCTTTCTTGTATCAACAATGCTTAGCTCAGTCCCTGGAACATAACAGGCACTTAATAAGTGCTTATTAACTGGTTATCATGGTAGAGGAAGCATATCTATTTAAATAATAAAGCAAACCAGTAATACTCTATACAAAAATTCAACAAGCACTAATTAAGCAACAACTATATGCAACATAGTGTACTTAGTGATGCAGATATAAAAACAAAAATATAATTTCCAAATGAGAACTATTTGGTGAATACTATGTGCAAGAGGTAACACTATATAATGGTTAGAGCCTGGGAGTCTGATAGGTCTGTGTTTGAATCGTCCCTCTATCAGAGGTAGGTAGTTGACAAAATGGATAGAACACTGAGCCTGGAGTTAGGAAGAAGAAAGGTCAAGAACAGCCTCCGATATTTAATGGCTGTGTGATCCCAAGCAAGTCACTTAACCTCAGTTGTCTAAGCTGTAATGACATATTTGTCAAAAGTACTTAGCATGATACCTGGCACATAGTAGATACTTTTTTCCATAAAAATATTTTATTATTTTTCAGTTACATGTAGAGATAGTTTGCAACATTTGTTTTTATAAGATTTCTAGTTTCAATTTTTTCTCCCTCTCTACCCTAACCCCTCCTCCCCAAGACAGCAAGCAATCTGATATAGGTTATATATGTACAATCACATTAAACATATTTCTACATTAGTCATCCCGTGCAAGAAGAATCAGAGCAAAAAGGAAAAACCTCAAAAAACAAAAAAACAAAAAAAAATAGAGATAATATGGTTCAATCTGCATCTAGATTTCATAGTTTTTTTTTTTTTTTTCTGGATTTGGGCAGCATTTTCCATCATGGGTCCTTTGGAACTATCTTGGATATTTGTATTGCTGAGGAGGGTCAAGTATATCACAGTTGATCAACACACAATGTTGCTGATACTGTGTACGGTGTTCTCCTGGTTCTGCTTATCTCACTCTGTATAAGTTCATGTAAGTCCTTCCAGGTTTCCCTGAAATCTGCCTGCTCATCATTTCTTACAACACAATAGTATTCCATTACATTCATATACCACAACTTGCCCAATTGGTGGGCATCCCCTCAATTTCCAATTCCTTGCCACCACAAAAAGAGCAGCTATAAATATTTTTGTACATGGGGGTCATTTTCCCTTTTTTATGATCTCTTTGGGAAAAAGACGTAATAGTGGTATTACTGGGTCAAAGGGTATGCACAGCTTTATAGCCCTTTGGGCATAGTTTCAAATTGTTCTCCAGAATGGTTGGATCAGTTCACAGCTCCACCAACAATGAACTCTTGTTCCAATTTTTCCACAGCTTCTCCAACATGTATTATTTTCCTTCTTTGTCATATTAGCCAATCTGATAGGTGTCAGGTGGTACCTCAGAGTTGTTTTAATTTGTATTTCTCTGATAAATAGTGGTTTAGAGGATTTTTTCATATGAAAATAGATAGCTTTGATTTCTCCATCAGAAAACTGCCTGTACATATCCTTTGACCATTTCTCAATTGGGGAATGACTTGGATTCTTATAAATTTAATTTAGTTGCCAATATATTTTAGAAATGAGGCCTTTGTCAGAAACACTGGCTATAAAAATTGTTTCCCAGCTTTCTGCCTCCCTTCTAATTTTGGATGTATTGCTTCTGTTTGTACAAAACCTTTTTAATTTAATGTAATCATAATCATCCATTTTGCATTTCATAATATTATCTATCTCTTGTTTAGTCATAAACTGTCCTTCTTTCCATAAATCTGAGAAGTAATTTACCTATGGTATCACCTTTTATGTCTAAATCATGTACCCATTTTGACCTTATTTTAGTATAATGTGTAAGATGTTGGTCTATGCCTAGTTTCTGGCATACTATCCTCCAGTTTTCCCAGCAGTTTCTGTCAAATATTGAGTTCCTATCCCAGAAGCTGGAGTCTTTGGGTTTATCAAACAGTAGATTACTAAAGTCATTTACTACTGTGTCTCCTGTGGCTAACCTATTCCATTGATCCACCACTCTATTTCTTAGCCAGTGCCAAATAGTTTTGATGACTTCTGCTTTATAGTAAAGCTTCAGATTTGGTACAGCTAGCCCACCTTTCTGTGCATTTTTTTTTCATTAGTTCCCTTGATATTCTTGACCTTTTGTTTTTCCAGAAGAATTTTGTAATTATTTTTTCTAACTCTACAAAATAATTTTAGGTAGTCTGATTGGTATGTGTAAAGTGTTTTGTAAATGTGTTCATAGAGTTCCTGGGTTCTTGGCAAGTAGACTTCCAAGTATTTTATATTCCATTACTTTAAATGGAAGTCATAGCAGATACTTCATAAATGTTGATTCCCTTCCCTCTATTATGTAGAAGCTATGTGACAGATCACCACTTTTCTATACACAAGGCAATATTCTAAGACTATTTAATTACAAGAGTAGAAGTTACCCCACATGTTGATGGAAGGATTTATCCATAGAAATTGTTTTTTTTTCAGTAGTGACCCTATTTGTTTTGTTTTCATTTTTTTTCCCAGAGATACTGGAATGGTTTGCCATTTCCTTCTTTAGCTCTTTTTACAAATGTGGAACTAAATAAAAAAGGGTTAAGTGAGTTGCCCAGGATCACATGACTAGTAAATATCTGAGACTAAGATTTTAATTCAGGTCCTACCTACTCAGGGGCTGGTACTCTATTTGCCATGCCCCTAATTGTCCCTTCTCTCCCCCTGCCCCCCCCATATAGAAATGCAATCACAGGCTTTACATCTTCCCATTCTCCACCCCAAATTCCTACCCCACATACACACACATACAAACTCATGGGAATAGAGAAATGGGTGTGATACAGTCCATAATCTACAAGATCTTAATGTCTTAATGGTGAAGAAGGGGGAGAGATAATTCAAACAAAATGACTAAAAAGAGTAGCTATTAATGGCACAATATCATCATGGAAGAGGACTCTAATGGAGTATCTTTAATACTTGTCTTTAATGTCTTGTCCTTTGGCTATCACTGACTTGGATAAAGTATAGAAGGCATACTTATTAATTGGCAGATGGCACAAATTGGGAAGGAGAGAGTCAACATACCATAAGTCAATCAGGTTCCAAAAGATCTCTACATATTGAATGTTGTTCTAAATCTAATAACACACAAACCCACAAAATTTCAGAGTTTCAAAGGGACCTCAGAGACTATGTAGTCTAGTCAATCCCCCCCCCCAAATAATCCTAGAGGCAGTTAGGTGGTAAAGGAAGACTTTGGAAGCAGAAAGACCCAAATTCATATCCTGACTCAGACACTTAACTATAAATGTGACCTTGAGCAAATCAGCTAACTACTCGCATCCTCAGTTTCCTCATCTGTAAAATAGGGATAATAATGGCTCTTATGTCACAAGTTTTTCGTGAGTATCAAATGAAATAACATGTACAGTGTTTTGTATACCTTAAAAGCCAAAGGAACAAGACCTTCCTCTGACCACTTGCCATTCGTCTCCTATTGTGTGAGTCCCCTGAGGGGAGGCAGAAAGGGGCCATCTTTGCCAACATGGCTTCCCTATGCATGCCAGACTTCTACCACCTACTATGCAGCCTGATCTCCAGCTGCAGCTAAGAAGAAGGAGACTTTTGACTTATCTCCTACTTCTCATGTCTTCTGAGGTAGGGACCAGGGTACCACCAAGTCAACTACTACCTTCTGCTGCCAGCTTAATCTCCTGCCTCCTAGTAGATGGATTGCAAAGTCATCTTCCCTCTGACCTTGAGTCTTTCATCTCCTGCTATGTGTGTCCCTGAGAAAAGAGGAAATGAAAAGTTGGTGGGGAGCAAGACTTGCATCTCCTGATGCAAGGTCAACTGCCTAATCTCCAGATTTCACAAGGAAGAGAAGTAAAAGCAGGCTTCCATATGACCCTATGCCTTCCATCTTCTGTTCTTGTCTCCTGCCTCATCCCCAGTCTCCCCTAGGATGAAGAATTGTGTTTTCCTCTTAATGATTAATAGTCTCACATGTGGGCATATGCTACAAATCCAAGTGGTCATCACCCAAACCCAATTCCCCATCCCCCCCCACCTAATTCCTTATTCTCATCCCCCTCAACCCTGCCACTTCAAAGTTCCAAACAAATAACACTCATTCCTTTTACTGTGTCTTTTGGAATGTTGCCCATAGAAGACAAACTTCTCTTTATCCTAAATCTTTTCCTCTTCCTCTCCTATTTTCTAGCAATCACTGAGACCTGGCTCCTCCCTGATGACACAACCTCCCTGGGAACCCTTCCCTGAACTGGCTACACCTTCACTAAATCTATTCAGCAGAGTTGGAATATTCTTTGCTCTAATTGCTACATCCAGGTTTTCCTATCTCTACCACTCCTTATTTGAAATTCCTGCAATCCTTATCTATAACCCAATCAAAATCCCTGTAGAAGTTGTTTATCTATCTCCAGGTCACTCCCCTTCCTTCTTCAACAATTTTAGTATCTGGTTCATGATTCTTATTTCCTCCCCAGGTCCTGCCCCCATACCAGGGGACTTCAACATCCATGTTGACTCTCTTTCACACACCCTCACTACTCAATTACTCAACTTCCTCACTTCCCATGACCTATGCTATCATTTTAACTCAGCAACAGGCAAAGAGGGTCATACCCTTGAACTTGCTAACACCCACAAATGCATTATCTCCATATTCAAGAAATCTGAAATCTCCTAACTGATCATATTCTATTAATTTACCACCTCTCTCTCTGCCTTTTCTTACCAAACCCTACTCTTCATCCACACAGTGACCTCTAATTCCTCAAACTTTCAGTTCTTTCCTATCATGACGACTGTACTAGCTACTTTATCTTATTTCCCCCTATTTTGACCCCTTTATGAACTACTTCAACTTCACATTCTCCTCTTGAATCCCTGCCTCCCTTATCATATTACAGATTAAATCCTGCCGAGCCTCCACTGTGGATCATTCCCAACAACTACCCCCTTTACTCCTACACACTAGCTGCTAAATGAAGATAGAGAATGATAAAGAAATTCTGACTGGGTCTACTACAAATTTAGGTTCCACAATCTGAACTGGACCTCAGCAAGCCTTCTACAACTTCCTCGACTCACTATCCCATATTCACAGCAGTCTTCCAAACCTTTTCAGACCCCTTCAAACTTTCCATGGCTCCCTCTACCCCCATTATTTCAGCTGAAAACCTTGCCTCATATTTTACAGGGGGAAAAACTGACTTCATTCATTCTGAGCTCTCTCTTGTCTCTTCATCATATCACTCACATGATTTCTGTGCCTATTTCTTCCTTCACCTTATCTCACATAATGATGGGGTGTTACTTCTTGACAAGAAAAATGACTCTGCCTGCATAAATAATCCCATTCCATCACATCTCCTCCAACAGATTGCCCCTTCTGTTATCCCCACTCTATCACTTATCTTCAATCTCTCCCTATTACTGGTTTCTTCTCTACCACCTAGAAACATGCCCATATTTGCTCCATCCTCAAAAAAAAAAAAAAAAACCCTCATTTGATCCATCTATAGCATTTAACTATTATCCTCTAGATATTCTATCCATTGTAACGATTGGAATGACGCCACCTGCTGGAGATTTACTGTAGAAGAGTTCCGTCCATGAAGCGAAGGTCTTTGAGGGCAAGACCAGGAGTCTTTTCTTTGGCGTCAGGAAGTGACGTTTGCTAGTGGGAGGAAGAAGGAAGAGCTGGGTGCTCTGACTCATGCTCTTTTCCTTTGGACTCTGGTGGAGAGCGGAGCTAGAAATGTGCTCTCCCTTTAATAGATAGATGAATGTAGGCTTTTCTCTCTCTCTTTACCAAATTCTTATTCTCCTTAATAAATGCTTGAAAGCCTAACTCTTGCTAAAGCTTATAATTTATTGCCGACCACTCATTGGATATTTTAGACAGACTAGCTAGAATTTTAGCCCTTAACACCATTATGTCTGATAAATTGAATTAAAGTGGAATAAATTTAAGGGACGTTTAGATTGGAGTTCTAAAATACTTAGCAATTAAAATGAAAACTATAAACAAGAGCAAAATTTTGAGAAGACATTAAGATCAAATGAATACATATGAAATTTGGAAAGGTTTAAGAGTTCTGCTTTCCTGTGGTATTTTGAAATATTTAGCATGTATTTGAATGTCTTGCATGTATCAAGGCATCAGTAACCTTTTGGTTTGTTATTAGCAATGTTTATGTCAGGTACAGAGTTTAGATAAAGCTGCAAGAAGCATGGGGCATTTATGAGCTAAATTCTCTCAAGGCTCAGGTGAAGTATGAGTCCTTTAATTTTGATGTCTTCCTTATAGCTCCATTGATACTAAGATCATAACTATCAGGCTTGAGTTGGTTTTCACAAGATGAACTAGTTATTGGAGAAGTAAAATTTAAGACTGTATTGAGATGTTTTGTAAAGGATTTTTAGTAGGAACATCTGAAGAGTCCCTACAAGTTACCTAAAACCAGAGAACCTGAAGATATGGTATTTTCCAGACTGCCCCAAGAAAAGAGGTTTCCAGGGATGAAACAGCTGCATGGGACACCTAGAATTCAAAATGAAATGTGCTCATTGACTGTACCTGGGCTACATTGGGATCTTCATTATTGTATTGCTTTGGTCTTTTGTTTCATGGTATCTCTGTTGGTTTTTTTTTTTAATTTCTTAATGATTTTATTGTACATCTCCCCCTTCTTTATACCTGTCCTGTAGCTTTAGAACCACTAAACTTTTTGTTGTGGCTCTTTAGGATACTAACCTTTGGCAAATATAATTAATTCTTATTGGCTTTCATGGGTTCTGGTACCACCTTTGACCAAGAGGAGGGCATGTGAAAATGGGTACTTTAATTTGCTTGAGACCTCTATCATCTCGGTAACCAGAACAACTGTATAAGGACCTACTTCATTGGCTAAAATACCAACAACGCTTTGTGTGATCAAGAGTAAAACTAGCTGGATGTGCCAAGAATCAGTAACTCTGAAGCCAAAGACTTATCTGACTGAAGGATATGTGACCATGGATATAGACCTTATTTTAAGTTATTCCCTACCTTTGTAATAATCCTTTTTCTTTTTGAAGAGATCTTCTAATCAAGCCTTGAACTGAACTGCCTCCTTATTAAAGGCTACATTCTCCAACCCTGAAATTACACACGCGCACACACACACACACACACACACACACACACACACACACACACACACACACTTCCTTTGGAAGTGGGCCTTTCTAAGCTCATCTTCCCTCTAAATTCCTTATTTGCCTTTGTTTAAGCTATATATAAACTCTTGCAATCTATTGCAAGGTTGGCATGCTATTCAGCACTTTGCTGGATAGCTCCCATGATCATGTTAGATTTTATTCCCTGCTTATAAAATTTTCCTTTGAATTTTTACTAGCATTGTCTTTCCCTGGTTTCCTTCCCTTTTCAGAAAAATAGGATTTAAATCTCAAGAACTGGTCTTAGTGTTCTCTGGTCTTCCCCTTTGTAGAAAGAGAAATCTAAATTCTAGTAGGAGAGTGTTTGCCTTGGTTTACATGTTACATCTATACTAGGTGTAGGTGCCTCCATTTTCTCTCCTCTGACTCTTCTTAATGCCTAACAGTCTGGCTTCTCATACCATCATCCCACTGAAACTCTCTCTCTAAAGTTGCCAATGATCTCTGAATTGGTAAATCCAATGTCTGTTTATCATCTTCTCTTTTTCTCCTCTATACATTCTTCTTTCTAGGTTTTTGAGACACCACTCTTCCTTTGTTCTTTTCTTAGCTATGCAACCACTCTTTCTCAATCTTCTTTGATGAATCCTCAACCAGATCATATCCTCTAAACATAGCTGTCCTGCAGGGTTCTGTAACATGTCCTCTTCTCATCTCCCTCTATCCTCCTTCTCTTGTTGATATCATCAGCTCCCATGGATTTAATTACCATCTCTTGCATCTATATTGTGAAGGGCCTTGAATGCCAAGTTAAGGAGTTTATACTTTTTATTTTTGGTCCACTCTTTGAAGATACTACCTAAAGAAACTATACCTACCTTTCCCCCAAGATGGGGCCTAAGGTGAAGAAGGAAGTGGTTGTCTCCCCCAAGACAAAAGTGAAGTCCAAGGCCTTGAAGGCCAAGAAGGCAGTATTGAAGGGTGTCCATAGCCATAAAAAGAAGATCCAAACATTCCCCACTTTCTGGTGACCCAAGACACTAAGGCCCCGAAGGCAGCCCAAATACCCTCAGAAAAGTGCCCCTCAGAGAAACAAGTTTGTTCACTCTTCCATCATTAAGTTTCCCTTGACCACTGTATCTACTGTCAAGAAGATCAAGGACAACAACATCCTTGTCTTCATTGTGGATATCAAGGCCAAAAAGCATCAGATCAAGCAAGTTGTGAAGAAGCTGTATGACATCAATGTGGCCAACATCAACACACTGATCTGGCCTCATGGAGAGAATAAGGCCTATGTCCAACTGGCTCTAAACTGTGATGCTTTGGATGTTGCCAACAAATTTTGAATCATCTAAATTGTGCCCAGCTATCTCACTCCTCCACGTACAATAAAAATGATTTCCAGTAAAAACAAAAATGTCATACCTGATAAAATGATGTGTTTGGAAAATCATTTTTTCCATGCTGCCAAAGGTAAATTGGTGATGAGATAGACTGAAGAAAAACTGCAAGGTATAGTCGAGAGAGAAAGTAGCATAGTGAGTAGAATAATAGAATCATGAAGATATAGAATTATTTTTTTGTTTTGTTTTTTGCAGGGCAATGAGGGTTAAGTGACTTGCCCAGGGTCACACAGCTAATAAATGTTTCAAGTATCTGAGGCCAGATTTGAACTCATGTCCTCCTGAATCTAGGGAAGGTGCTTTATCCACTGCACTACCTAGCTGTCCCTAAAGATATAGATTTAAATCCTTCCTCAGATATTAACTCTACAAAGTTTCTAAACTTCTCTGAACCTCAATTTCCTCATG
This sequence comes from Dromiciops gliroides, assembly GCF_019393635.1. Lineage (NCBI taxonomy): Eukaryota > Metazoa > Chordata > Mammalia > Microbiotheria > Microbiotheriidae > Dromiciops > Dromiciops gliroides. The sequence goes on from NC_057861.1 coordinate 342,270,511, forward strand.
TGTAAAACGGGGATAATGATGGTGCCAAATTGAAGGGCTGTTGTGAGGATCCAATGGTATAATGTATATAAAGTGTTTTGCAGCTTTGAAAGACTTAAAAATGCTGATCAAAACAGTGAATAACCATGTCTCCAAAGGACATGAAACATGTTGCCCAAGTTTTAGGGATGGGTTGAGAGCTACCTGTCAGTCTCAGACATATAATCTGGGAGGGCCAAAAGTCACTATGGGATCTAATGTTTTAATAATTCTTTGAAAATTATTTCAGATAATTTGTGACATTTATAAGATTTAATATTTCACATGTAATATAAATTGATTTGCTATATATGCTATATATATGTATATATATGCACATAGGTGTGTATGTATGTGTATGTGTGTGTGTGTGTGTGTGTGTATATATATATATATATATATAATGTTTCTATGGCATTGGAAATAAAACCAAAAAAAGGAGTTATTAAAACCTTATGTGATTGTTGGCCTACCCTATAGAAATTATGACTGAAGCCATAAGAATGGATAAGATCATTAGAGAGAAAATGGTTTAGGTCAGAACCTTGTAGGGAATTTCCACATTTAGGCATGGGAGAAGAAAGAGCCAGCAAAGGATACAGAAGAGAAATATTCAGAAAGTTAAAAGAGAAATCATGATAATATAATGTCATGGAATCCAAGAGAACTGAAGAAAGCAAGAGGGAAAAAGACAAGTAAATCGTATTAAATGTTGAAAAGAGGTGAAAAAAGACGAAGCAAAAAAAGTCATTTTTATTTAGTGATTTCTTGAAAAGTCGTTAATAGACTTCAAAGATTTTATAGAGTGGTAAAGAATAAAGTCAGGTTAAGTAGATGATGAGGAAGTGGAAATTGCTATTTCTATAAGTTTGTCTCTGAAGGAAAGGAGAGAAAGAAGATTTGAGGGAATTAAGAAGGTCAACGAAAAGCCTTTTATTTGGGACTGGGGAGACAAAAGCCTATTTATGATTATAGGGAAGGAACCATTCAGTGGGGGGAAGATACTGAAGATGCATGAGAAATTGTGTTGTTTGTGAATCCTAGGCAAAGACAAGTAATAGTATGAGTATGAAAGTTTTCAAGAAGGTGAGTTCACACATCTGTCCACAATCACTAACCTTCGTAAGTTGAGGGTACAGATGGAAAGTGCAATCAATTAATCAAATCAATCATAATGCAGTGGGAGGATGTAGGATCTCATGATGGAGCACATTTGATAAATAGAAGAGGAAATTTAAGGTAGGTCATATTAGGACTCAATCTTCTCAATAAGAAAGAAGTCACTTTCTTTGAACGTAAGGGCTGTTTCATTTTTATCTTTGAATTCCCAGTGATAAATACATTCTCTGACAGACATAGATAGATAGATAGATAGATAGATAGATAGATAGATAGATAGATAGATAGATAGTATGAATGCCCATACCTGTGATTTAGTCATTATTACATGTAATTAGATAAAAGATTTCACTTTATAATGTACATTAGCACCTTTTGTGAAATTTATAATATTAGAAAGTCATCAAAGGCTATGAGAGGTTAAATAACTTGAGGAGGTCATACTTGGAATATATGTCAAAAGTAATTTGAGGGGGCAACTAGGTGACATGGTGGATAAAGCACTGGCCCTGGATTCAGGAGGACCTGAGTTCAAATCTGGCCTCAGACACTTGACACTAGCTCTGTGACGTTAGGCAAGTCACTTAACACTCACTGACCCCCCACCAAAAAAAAAGAAAGAGCTGAAGAATGATTGGAATTATGCATCTTAAAAAATTAAAAGAAAAAAAATAATTCAAACCCAGGTGTTCCTTACTTCAAGGACAGCTTTCTATATACTACTATATGCTATCTTTCTTCACTTGGCACGTAATAGGCACTTAATAAGTTCCTGATGAATGAAATGAAAGGTCAACTGATGATCTTGGGAGGTAGGCATAGAGTAGGTGGATTGAGAAGGGAAGACGTCTGGGCCAACCACTATAAATATGAGAGAATCAACAGCTTGAAGTTGGCATGAGTTTGGAGTTGACCAAGTTAGATTTATAATTTCTTCTAACAGCATTCAGCTGTTCAGGATAGGAATAAAAGAAGTTGGATACAGTTGAGTGAGAATACAGGAAAGTTTTTAAACTACTACCGTTTTAATTTCCTGTGTTAAAGAAAAAAATGTTAATCTTGTACTATGTATTTAGTCACCAGTCTTCCAGAAATAATTTTATTTAATATATCATTAATCTGTTATCCAAGCCATTTCTGGCTTACAGAGATGTTCAAACTCACAGAATAGCCCACACTCTCCAACATAACTCTTTGTCCTAAGAAGATATCAGGCAAAATTTATAGGAATCTTGAACAAGGAAAAGATATCTTAAAATACAGCTTTGGTTAATATTCCAAAATTGAGCAATGAAGTCAATACCCCTTTACTCATGGAACACTCTCCTTGAGGAAATAAGTGTATTAGATATGTGTGGTTCCTTCCACAAATCTATAACCTTCAGGAGATAGTGGTAAGAGACTGTTCTTAGATCATTCAGAGTTTGTGACCTCTGACCACAAACAGGGATTGGAAAAGACTATATTATTTTTTATTCAAGAGATACTTTTGGTTTCTGATTATCATTTTTAATACATTCACCTAATAAAAGCCCCTTTTATTTTGTTCTGACCTATTCCACCTTTCCAAAGGACTTTCCCCTGGATTCTAGAAAGAACTTGAGAGGAAATTATTATTTCTTAACTTTTTTTGAGAAACTAAAAAGGAGATTTGTAATTTGCTTCCATGTACATAAATTGACATCTTCAAGTGACAACTCTCACTATGCTAGTTGTCGGTTGCCTTGTTGAGAACTGAGCAAACTAAGACAAATTCAACCAAGTTGGAATGTTTTTAAGTAACGTTTCAGGTATGATCTCTGTCTCTTGTATGAGGACAAGCCTAGAAAAGTTCAGAAAGGTTATTCACCCAAATACTGGAAACCTTATTTTATATTCCGTAGTGACCCATGATTTGGACAAAAATAGAAAATTACCTTGTGTCCTATGCAACCTTTTCTATTTCTTCAGGGACATTGTCAGAGTTACACAGAGAGGCACGGGAGATTCTTTGATTAGCCACAAATATTAATTTAGTTGTTGGTACTCTAAAGGTTTGATCTTTGTAAAATGACCAACAATGGATTCACCACTAGAAAAACTGAATCATCCATATCAACATTCTCAAAATAAATGAAACCAGGGCAAAAAGTTGACAGGTTAGCCTTGACAGGTAAATGGGAAAAGAATGCCTCACTGGTTCATCTTTTCACCTAGGAGAGGTGAATAAAAGAGCTGGCAAGGCTGGTTTCATCATGCACCCAAAGGCAAGAAGAAACATCATTTCATGGAACACTTAGTCATTTCATCTTACAGTACTCCTGATGAGCAGAAGCCAAAAGACCACCATCAAGATAATTGCAGTTTATGCACCAACAATCATTGCAGAGGATGAAGTAGAGAAATTCTATGAATAATTTGACAAGCTATTCCAAACAAAGTTATATACTTTGATAATCAGTGACTTCAAATTTAAGGTGAGCACAGGGGATAATGGTAAAAATATATTTGAAAATATGGTTACAGATTAAAAAATGAAAGAGGGTGAAGAAAGGCTCATAAACTACTAAGAAGCTTCATACCTATATACATTGAATACTTTCTCCCCAAAGACAATTTGAATATAGTTTTTCCAATGTCATTGATGGTGAGAATAGACTACTACAAAAATATTCATAAATCTGTTCCATTTTATATCTGTCTGTTGTCCTCTTCTATAGTTATTCTTGGCATTATTTAGTATAGTTAGGTAAGATACCGAATTTTCTCTAGGTTCATTTTTCCCTTTGCTGCTTTTCATTATTTTGTGAGATGATGTTGTTCATAAATTTCCACTATTTTTTATAATACTTTTCAAGTGAGTTTGTATTTTGATATGTCTCTCCTCTTGGAAAGGAAATAAAGTGTTTGCTTATCTGGGAGTTTTCTTGGATATTCTGACCTCCTTGTTGTAGTGATGTTTTATAATGGTTAAACTTCTCTAAATGTTGATAATTAGAGGTTTTTGTTCACTTCTCATTTTTCAAAGTCAATACCTTATTTAAATAGGTTAGGTTAGAGTTATTGTAATTGCTTAGTAAGTTTATACTTTTTTTCTAGTTTGCATTTTGACCTTTCCTCTAACAAGTAGATGATGTCATTGGACAGATAGCTAATTATGAAATGACTTTTTTTTTTTTTTTGGTGAGGCAATTGGGGTTAAGTGATTTGCCCAGGGTCACACAGCTATTAAGTGTCAAATGTCTGAGGCCAGATTTGAACTCAGGTCCTCCTGACTCCAGAGCCAGTGCTCTATCCACTGTGCCACATAGCTGCCCCCATGAAAGGACTCTTACAACCATAACCAATCCCTTCCTATATAAAAATGTAGGCAGTATGATGACTAAAACATGGTTTAGACTTAAAGTCAGTGAAAGGCTGGCCTCAAATCTTGCTTTAGATACTTGTTACCTATGTGACCCTAGGAATGAGTCTTAAATTCTCTAAACTTCAATTTCCATAAAATGGAGATAATGGTTCCTTATAGAATCACCATAAGCATCAAATGAAACTATCTATATAAAATGCCTTACCCAATATAAATATTAACTGTTTGATGAAATATTTTTTCTTCTTTTTGGAAGCAGTCCAGGTTAAGTGATTTGCCCAGGGTCACATAGCTACTAAGTGTCTGATGTCAAATTTGAACTCAGGTCCTGCATCCAAAAGAGAAATTTTAAAAGGGAAAAGGATAATACACACACACAGACACACACACACACACACACACACACACAGACACACACACGGTGGCAAAGAATTAGAAATTCAGGGGATGTCTATTAATTGGGTAATGGCTAAACAAGTTGTGGTATATGAATGTAATGTAATATTATTATTCTATAAGAAATGGCAAGCAAGATGACTTAAAAAAAAAAACCTGGAAAGACTTACATGAACTGATGCAAAAAGTGAACAGAATCATTGTACATAGTAACAGCAATACTGTACAATGAAGAATTATAAATGACAGCTATTCTCAGCAATACAATGATCCAAGACAATCCCAAAGTACTCATGATGAAGCATACTATCCATAGAAAGAACTGATGGAGTTTGAATGCTGATCAAAGCATACTATTTTCACTTTATTTGTGCGCACGTGTGTGTGTGTGTGTGTGTGTGTGTGTGTGTGTGTGTTTTCTTTTGGTCTGTTTCATCTTTCTAACATGACTAGTATGGAAATATGTTCTACATGATTATACATATATAACCTATATCACATTGTTTACAATCTTAGGGAAGGCATAGGTGAGGGAAGGAGAAAGAAAATTTGGAACTCAAAATTTTCAAATGAATGTTAAAATTTGTCTTTCCATGTAATTAGAAAAAATGAAATACTATCAAAAATGTTTCTGGTTGTACAGACATTTATTGTTAACTATGGCCAGAACCTGCTTGACAGAGTCTTTTGACTCATTTTACATATCTGTGAAGCTGCTCAGTGGTTTATAATCTTTTGACACCCTAATTTTCCATAGAATTATATTTTTAACCATATCTCTTAAGACCTGTGAATTGATATTACGAAGTATAAAGTTATATCTATTTTAATTTGAGTTGGAAAATCTTATAAAAAGAATTGTTCTACTTCTTCATGCTCTTTTTTTTTTTTTTTTAGTGAGGCAATTGGGGTTAAGTGACTTGCCCAGGGTCACACAGCTAGTAAGTGTTAAATGTCTGAGGCCAGATTTGAACTCAGGTACTCCTGACTCCAGGGCCGGTGCTCTATCCACTGTGCCACCTAGCTGCCCCTATCCTCTTTTTTTTTTTATTCTTTAGACAGCTAGGTTGTACAGTAGATAGAGTACTGAGCCTGTAGACAAGAAGACCTGAATTCAAATCTAACCTCAGACAATGACAATCTGTATGAAATTACTAGGTCACTTAACCTTTGTCTGCCTCAGTTTTCTCAACTGTAAAATGGGGATAATAATTGCATCTATCTCACAGGGTTGTTGTAAAGTTCAAATGAGATATTTGAAAAATGTTTAAGCACACTGCCTGGCACATAGTAGGTACTTAATAAATGTTTATCCTTTCCCCCTCTTCCCTATGCTCCACAACATAAATGGTCACATAAGCTGAAATTATCTTCAACATCATTTTCTTTTGTTCATCATGAGCATTGAAAGGCAAGAAAACTGTGTCCCTCGATATTTATAGATAATTTTAAAATATTGTGGTGGTTATTACCCTTAATGCCCCTTTCCACCATTCTACCACCATCACTACAGAAGGATTAAGGAACATTTCTTATTTTTTCATTACTTCATTGTTTAACATCCATTAACATGCCTCATTGTGGCATGGAGATGGCCCTATATTCTGAAAAGAAATTTGAGTGAATATAAGTTCTGAAACATTCTACCGAGTTGGATATGTTTTAAATGCAAGCCTAATAATGAATCAAATTATCTTCAGAGAAAGGAAAATTTTAGACAGTAAATTTTAGAGAGAGTAATTTCACAAATGAAAAGGCAGATCTTTGAGGTATTGAATTATCATGGGTTAGCCTGACTGAAGAATTATTATATATTAGATAATATCAATGAGTCAAAAACATTTATTAAATACCTACTGTATTCCAGGCAGTGTACTCAATGTAGGGGATACAAAGAAATGCAGAAAACCATAGCCTTTGGAATTGTCTTGGGACATTGTATTGCTTTGAATAGCCAAGTCATTCAGTTAATCATCACACAATATTGATGTTACAATTTTCTCTTGGTTCTGCTTATTTCAATTTGCATGTCTTTCCAAGTTTTTTTTTTCTGAAATCATCTTGCTCATCACTTCTCATAACGATATAGTATTATGTTACAATCATATACCACAGCTTTTTCAGCTTTTGCCCAACTGATGGACATCACACAATTTCGAATTCTTTGCCACCTCTAGATGGGCTGGTATAAATATTTTTTCTACAAATATCTCACTTTCACTTTTGTTTGATCTCTTTAGCATACAGACCTAGTAGTAATATTGCTATATCAATGGATAAGCACAAATTTATAGCCCTTTTAGCACAGTTTCAAATTGTTCTCCGGAATGGTCTTATCAGTTCACAACTCCACCAACAGTGCATTGGTGTCTGGAGGAGTTTTCTGTTTACCACCCTCCACCTTCTCCAACCAGAGGGAGGGTAAGCCCCCAGGGACAGGGGGCACATGCTAATAATATGAGCTGAAGAGTTCTGTATGTAAACTTAAAATGGATAGCTAGGTGGTACAGTAGAAAAAGCACTAGGACTGGAGTCAGGAAAACCTGAATTCAAATATGGCCACAGGCACTAGTTGTATGACTTTGGACAAGTCACTTAATCCCTTTGCCTCAGTTTCCTCACCTGTCAAATGAAATGGAGAAGGAAATGACAAATCACTCCAGTATCTTTGCCAAGAAAACCCCAAATAAGTTCATGAAGAGTCAAACATGTCTGAAACAAGTGAACAACATACTTAGACTGGATCTTGGACAACAGTTATAATCTGCTATTTTATTTTAATGATAGGAAAACCTCAACTATCTAGGAATATACTAGAACATTCTTTCTTCCAAAAGCAAAGGAAAACATCACTTCCATAAGTGGTATTTCATCCATCAACATTTAAAAGAAGCAGTATGAGGAATTGCTATTTTAGACCTGATTCTGATCAAAATGGAGAAACTATCTGATAAAGTAGAAATGATTGAAGCCTTGTGAGGAAAGGAGTACTCCATGTTAGAGTACATAGTAGATAAGTATGTAGGAAAGGAAGGCATCCTAACCTTAACACTAACTTGACACGGATTTGTGCCATGCACACCATATTTGGGGGTTAACAGATTTCAAAAGGCAGGATATTCAGGATTTGCTGGGGTTGAGGGAAAGTTGGGGACATTTATTAACTGTTTACTAAGTGCCAAGATTGTGCTAAGTGCTAGGAATGCAAATACAAACAAGTAAGACAATCCCTGTTTTCAAGGAGCTTACATTCCAATGGGTTGACAAGACATAAGTAGAACTTGAAAGGGGAGGAGCTACCCACTTTTACATGACATAATACTAGCTGGAAAGCAAATCAGAGCCTGGGCTGGTTCCAGAGTTGAACTCCAGTTGGCTATAGTTTACAAAAATTTGAGCACCACTGAGTTACCTCCTTGGCCCATGGGATTCCCTCCATACCCAGGCATGTTATTGCAGTAGGAATTTTGTAGAAGAGTATGTTTGATAATGAACTTAGTTTTATTCAACATTTTAAAAACAGTAGTGTGATACTTGGCAGTGACTATCCCTGAGTATTCAAATAAGTTTATATTCACAACTGAGCCTTTTACAATGTACACATTTGGAGGATTGGATTTTGTTGTTGCTGGTGTTGCTACTTAACTGCCAGCAAATGTTAGTACACAAATATTAAAGAGGAATTTACATCAATCAAATAAATGTCCATAAATATTGTTTAATATCTTAATTTGTTATCTGTGGGTTTGTTCAGTCAAAGACTTAAGTATGCTGCCTTTTATTCTATCTTGTGTATGCCTAGGCTCATCCTGACTTGACTTGCCCCAAGTTTCTTTTCAAATTAATAAAAATCCTTTTGAAATGTAAACATTAATATATGACATGTCAAGCACTCTGTTTCCCCTGGGCCTCCCAGGTGATCAGCCTGAGGATTGTTTTATTTCCAAGGGGAACTAACGAGCTTTGTTTTATGCCAGTTGGATTTTGGTGAACAGTCCCTCTGTTGTCTTCCCCCAGAATTTATAAACTGTTTTTTCTATCTCTACCAAGGTAACAGGCTAAGAGATATATGCCTGAAAATTAACTTGGAAGTTTCGTAGCAACAATGACCAATAGTGGAAGCCATTTTTAAAAGCTAGAACAGCAAAAGGTTGTTTGATAGGAATGTATGACAAGCAATTGTCATTAATCTTGAAATTATGTGAACAATTCATCAAAATTACTGGTAAGACATAATCATATATCTTATAGAAAATCTAATAAAATAATTAGATTAAAAACTACAAAGCCAAAATACATGAGTTCCCTCATTGTCTTTAATTATCCATATTAATAACTGTGAATATAAAATTCTGGAGATGCCCTAAAGTGCATAATAAAACAATCAGCCTTATCAATGAAACCCTTGTTTGCATTTTGGTTGACAATGGTAACATCCCCACTAGCTTTGAGTTTCAAAGGTGATACTGATTACATCTCAGTGCTTAGTCTTCACAGATTAGACTTGATTGTAACTTTATTTCTACAAGCATCTTATGGTTGTTATTATAAAGATGTAATTCCAGGTTCATATTTAATGATGTCTCAACAAACATGACACATTTGTTTATAGTGTCTGCAAATGAATGTCGACCTGGGAGAGCAGTGCTGCAACTTTAATAATGTGAGGATAAAGGTACCATTGTTTTGGATTGAAGGGAAAAGTGTTTTTGAATAGTTTGGGGCTTTGTGGGATGGTGTTTAAACTTTGATCATCAACAAACAGAAAAGACCAAATAATATTCAAAACAGAGCTTTGGAATGTTAAACTATTGGAAGTTTTCCAATGTGGAAAATTACCTCTTCGCTTCAAAACTTGGAAGGAGTAGATGGGGGTGGAAAGTGGGGATGGAGTGATAATATATGGAGTAATGGCTCACACTTAGACCCCCCCCTCAATAATCTCTAAGGGGAAAAGAAGCACTTTGGTTTTCAAACAAAATATATTTTAATAAATGCTAATCTAGCTTTGTCATAATCATTATAATATTTTTCATGTTTATTTATGCTTTTCATAGTGCCAGTACAAATTTTGTCTCATTTGAGCTTTTGAGCATTAAGTCCTTGAGGTGGCATATTCTGATCTCCCTCCATTGAGAGTCACTGATTCAGTGATGGAAGAGTAGGGGGCACTCCAGTGCTATTAGACCCCCTGTCCTCAAAAAATATCCTCCAGTATAGGTCTACCCTTTGCCTCTCTGAAGATACCTTAAGTAGACTAAGTTCACTATTGCTTTAATCTAACAGGCTAGATCCCTTTCTGTCAAGGAAGGATGTGTGTTTTTGATGAAGGGGGTCTATGGGTGAAAGGGAAACAAAGAGATTTCATGAATCTGTAAATTCAGACCCCTGACACCCAGGGAATTCTTCCAACTCCATGTTTATCCTCATAAAGTCTATATTTGTCTGGTGTATTCAAAGGTGTGTGGGATCTTCCCAGAGCATAATTACCCATATTTATGCCTGAAGGAGCATTTACCACAGTCATGGCAAGTATCATAATATCTACCTTCAAATATATAGATCTAGGAGTCATCTGCTTTGAGAGGATAATTAAGCCCATGGGAGATAATGAAAATATAGGGGGAGAAAAGAGGACCCAGAAAATATCTCTGTTCTATACTTGCTAATGCAGGACATGAGATGGCTAATAATTTGTAAGGGCAAACTAAAGGGGATCAGGAGATAGGAGGAGAACAAAAGAAAACAGTGTTATGAAAAGCAGCCTCATCAATTACCTGAAACTTCCTACTCCAAAGTTATCAATAATCTCTTATTTTCTCACATCTGGTGGTATTTACTCGATCCTCATCCTTCTTGACTTCTCTGAAGCATCTGATGCTCTTGACCATTCACTACTGGATAATCTCTTTTCTTGTAGTTCTTGTGACGTTGCTGTCACTTGATTATCTTCTTCCTCATATAAATGGTCCCTTTCACTCTACTTTGCTCAAACATCATCAATATCATTTTTCTTAACTGCTAGTGGACCCCAATACTCTGTCCTGAGCCCTCTTCACTTCTCTGTATACTGTGTGCTTCCTCACTTAGCCACTCCATCAGCTCTTCTGGGTCTAAGTAGTACAGCTATGTATTATACTCCTCAATCTATCTGTAGTCTCTCTCTAGAACTCTAGATCCATATAGCTAACTGCCTATTGGACATTTCAGTGGCCAGCAACATGTGCAAAATAGAAGACATTCTTTCTGCAAAATCCAACCTTCTTCCAAATTTCCCGAATTTTTGTCAAGGGTGTCACCATCGTTAGGTCACCCATGTTTTCAGACCTAATGTGATCCTATATATTTCACTCTCCTTCACCATATATACTTTTAGTTATGAAATCTTTTCATATCTACCTTCACAATATCTTTCCCATCTCTACCCTTCTTTACACTTACAAATCCAGAACCTTTGTTCAGTGCTCATTACCTCTTACCTAGACTATTAATGTAACCTTTTAATTTCTTTTTGCCATGAGTTTCTTTCTTTTCTAATCCATCCCTGACATAGTTGTCAAAGTTTGTAAAGCAAAGTCTGACCATGTTACTCTTCTATTCAATAAACTTCAGTAGCTATTTCTTCAAAGGAAAAATAATAACCTCCTATATTTGGCATTTAAAATCCTTATCAACCTGTCCACAATCAAATTTTTTTCAGTCATTACACATTGTGTTCCTTCACACACTGGTCCAGTCAAACATCTTTTTGCCATTCCTGATACACAAGACTACACCTCCCATCTTTAAACCCTTACCTGAAATGTATGGCCTATTTACCCCCTTCTCTTAATTTCCTTCTAGATTAACCTCAAATTTCACCTTCCACCCGAAAGTTTTTTTTCCCCTGATCTCCACAGCTGCTAATGCCCCTCACTACCATGACTTTGCATTTATTTTGCAAATATTTCATATGTATACATACATATATACATACATACCTATATATGTATGTGTTATCTTCCCCAATAGAATATAAGTTGGGCATCACTATCAACCCCCTAGATTTTGTTATTACTGTAATAGACAGGGACACACAATGCAGTACTGTAGGATGAGGCAACGAGAACTCAGACAGATGATTGGTGAATTTAGAAACCCGATCAGGGGACAGAATCAAAATAATCATAGATCCAGTCAGAGAGGTACAGAGTGGCAGAATCAAAACAATTATTAGACCCTCTCAAAGAGGTACAGAGACGCAGAATTAAAACAGTACTAGATCATCTCAGAGAGATACAAAGGACTGATGGTATAGGGGAGGGGAAAGGAAAGTGGAATCTGAAGACTTTATCTTTCCAGACCCGGAAATTTTTAACCTTCTTGTGCCAGTCCATTCACCTCACCAAAGAAATGAACCCCATATAACCCTTAGGGTTGGGGACACTTATTATGATTGCTTATCAGATACAGGAGCCTCAAGGTCAGTCCTAGTGAGCAAACCTTGAATGTACATCTATTGGATCTCTAAATGTAGCTAAAGTTTTAGGGAAAACTCTAACAGTTGCAAAATTAACCCCTCGCATGGTACCTTTGGGCCCATTAACAGTAGAACATTCCGGGGAGGGGGACAGGAAATAGGAAGTGAGGCTGACTTCTGTGCTCTGGGCTTTTTGGTTTGAAACCTCAGGTTGGTGGCAGAAAGGAAAGGAGAAGAAGGAGGCCAGTCTGAACCCTAAGGGAGATAGATTTTTCTTTTTCTACTTTCTGTATTACACATGTTCTCTCTTGACTCTTTATTAAATGCTTAATGCCAAAAACTAGTCCTGAGGCTTCTAGCTTATAAGTAAACTTTAGCTAATTCTCCCCCCATACTGGGGGTAGAAACAAGGCAACCACACATTAGATTTTAACCGTCACAATTGGGATGGGGATGGGAGGTGCAGTTGTGGAGTTGACAAATAGTAGAGTTTAGGATTATTCAGATTGTGAGGCTAAGGGACTGGGAAGATGATGTTACCCTCTACAGTAATAAGGAAAGTAGGAGCAAGTGGAAGATTTAGAAGGAAAGATAATGATTTTATTTTGGATATAATGAGTTTAAGATATCTACTGAACATCAAGTTTGAGATGTCTGAAAAGCACCTGGAAATGTGAGATTGGATGTCAGCAGAGAGACTGGGGCAGGAAAAGGTAGATTTGAGAATTATCAGACTAGATGGTAATTAAATTCAGGGAAGCTAATGAGATCTCCAAGTGAAGAAGTATAGAAAGAGAAGAGAAGATGGCCCAGGACAGAACTCTGAGAGATACCTACATGCTTCTTCTGTAAAAGGTCCTAAAAATGAGAGAGAAGAGTGGTCAGATAGGCAGGCAGTGAACCAGGAAAGAGGGTATCCTGAAAACCTAGAGAAAAGAGAGTAGCAGAAGTAGAGAGAGAAGGGGGAAAGCTAGAGACAGATGCCATCAGAGCAAATTGACATAGGGGACAAGTGCCTTCTGTGAGCTGCTTTGATGCCATCATCTTTACTGATTTTTGCCTGCCTGAGTCATCCTGACATCACCCTCTTCCAGTTTTCATGGACCATCTGCTTGTTGGCATTGGGGTTTCCACAGATAAGCTCATTCAGTGAGATTCAACTTTATCTGCCCCTGACCTATCTTCATTTGCCCCTTCATTTTGATCATCTCACAATACCGCATTGGCAGTTTGCCATGCCTAGTATCAACACTTCCTAACACAGACTAGCCTCACTGAATTCTCCTAATGCTAGGGCAGGTACTCATTTAGCACAGGGCATGAAGTTAAGTGGGAAGTGGGGGGGGGCATTATCATACCTACCAGATAAATATAAAAAAATAAGGAGCAAAAGGGTCACTTACTCACTGACATCATTCCCTGGATAGCAATATTATAGAATCCAAATCTCCTTCTAGCCTTGGACTCTTTCCCTTATGCAGGAAAAATTTGAACAGGAAAGTATTTTTCCCTCATACTTTTTTGTCATATATATATGGCTTTCTAGAGTAAGGCACCAACAACATCATTTTATGTACAAATGACATTAAGTGACATTCAGTAAATACAGAAGGCAGAGGAACAGGGAGGCAGTAAGGAAATAATGAAGGAAGGGAAGAAGTAGGGATAGGGAAAAGAGGGAAGGGGGTGCAGAAAAGGATCAAATATGTGATGTGTCAAAGGAAGGCTCAGAACCCAGGTCTCTGATTCCAGGTGCAGCACTCTATGCATATCACTGAGCTGCAAAGTTGGAAGGAACTTCAGAGATACCCACACAAAATTCCTTTCTAAAACATACCTGACAACTAATCAGACAGCATTTGCCTGAAAACCTCTAATGCAGAGGGACTCACTCCCTCCTGAGGCAGCCCACTCCACTTTGGGACAGCTACAATTGTTCAGAAGATATTCTTGATATCCAGTCTAGATTTGCTTCTTTACAGTTTCCATCCTTCCCTCCTTGTTCTGCCTTCTGGGACAGAGCAGAACAAGGTGAATCCCTCTTTCCACATGACAGTCCTTCAAATACTTGATGACAACTATCTCTATTAGATTTGTCCTACCCTATTGTTGTTATACTTTGGCGACCTCTTTCTGAATCCTGATTTGGTTATCCATTGGATTATCCCTCTTAGCTTTATAACATCTTCCATTTTGACAAGTATCTGGTTAATTGATGAAAATGTGGAACAGCACAGGGTCAAGGACAGATAACTAAGGCACCCCTCCAAAATGACACTGACTCGTTAATGCTAAAGAGACAGGATGATAAGGAGAAAGAACATTGACCTTGGAAAAGAGAGAACTGGGTTTGATTCCTTTCTCTGTCAATTGATCCATGTCCATTGGCAAAACACTTAATTGCTCTCAACTTTAATTTGTTCATTTGCAAGATGGAAAAAATAATACCTGTAGTATTTTCCTCAAAGAAATTGAGAAGTTCAAATATGGTTAAACTAGCTTTAGTTTTGCAAACATTAAAATTATATATTAACATGAGCTCTTATTATTGAGTGAAGGTGTAGAGTGAATTAAAGGTATGGAGCTAGAAAAATGAGGCAGTTCATGATGAATAATTTCATTTTTCTTAATCAAATAGGAGATGCTGTGGGGAATGAATAATTGTGGTATTGACACCTTAAGAAGAAATCAGAAGCTTTGGAGCAGTCTCATAGGAGAATGAGATACAGTCAATTAAAGCAAAAAAAAATATTAGATAATATGAATTTATACTGACCAGCTGGCATGCTTTCCTCCAAAAATGTTCAGTAACTAAGGAGTCTAAATAAGAGAAGAACAATGACAGGGGTCTTCTAGGGTTGTTTTGCTAAGGCACAATAACCAATAGGAAAAGGGGACAAGGAACTGAAAGGTGAGGACCTTGGTCAAGATTGGTCAAGATTATTAAAGGAAGAAAGTGAAAGGAAAGCAATGATAGACTTAAAGGACAGGGAGTTGAAGGTTGTACAAAATAATGAAGAATAGGGTTTAGAGGAATGAGGCAGAGAGATCTCTGAAATGGAAATTACCATCAGAGAGGAATTTCAGAGTTCAAAATCATAGCTGTGTTATGGATGAAAATGATAACATCCATGGTATAACCATAACCATGGATATGGGAGGGAATGAAAACTCTTATCTTGAGAGTTGAGAAAATTGATATATTGAAGGGCCAGGGTATTTGAAGAATGAATTGGGTTTAAGAGTCCACATGTGTTGGGACTTGGTGAGAATGAGATGTCAAGCATCAATCTGCTATTGTACCTTTTATTGTGACTGTAGAAGACTCAACTGAATAGGCATTAAAGGATAAAAACAGAAAGCTAAATAGTTTCCTAATGCCTCACGGAGGTATTTTCGACCTCATTTTTATAGTAGTTTGAAAAAAGTGAGGTTCTGCTCAAGTCAGAAAAACACCTGCCCAATTCTAGTCCTTTGTTCCATGACGATCTAGGACTGCTCAGGCAGTTATTCAAATACGGTAATGCAAAGATGGAAATATATGTCTTGATATTATATATCTCTGGACTCTAACTGCCCTCCCCGTCAACACACACACACATACACATGAACCCCAATCTTACAATCTTGTTGTCCTGTTTACACATAATTATATTTCCACTGTACCACTGCCCTTGGGTTATATCCTCATTCCGATTCCATATAAAGGGAAACTTAGTGGGAATCAAAGCAGAACCTAACTAAACCTACCATAAGAAGATAATAATCTGTGTATTGAACCCTCAAAATAAAAGCACAGGATTTGGGAGAAAGAGAAGTGCTGTGAGTGAGGTATTGGATTTTTTGAGAGGATCTGGAGTAGATGGTATAGGGGACTGGAGGAAAGTTCAAAGGAAAAGCCTTTGTTGGGTGATAGCTGCAGAGGGAAATTATGAAAATAGTAATCAGAAGCAAGGAGCGTTTTTGTTTCTTTCATTTTAGATCTCTTCCTTGTACCTTCCATTGTCTGACACTCATTGAGATGTTTCCCCTGGAGGGCACTGCAGCCCTACTTGTTTTTTATAGCCTTAATAACTCTAGTATACTTGCAAGCTCACACATTCACCACCCTAGTTCTGGTCCTTACTATCTCCTGGAATTTTTTCAATTATATCCTAATTGATTTCTCTGCCCCAATTGTCTCCCAGTGATTACCCATTCTTCACAGGGTTGACAAAATGCTATTCCTAAAATATAAGTATGATCAACATAATGCTCCTACTCAATATATTCCATTAGTTTCCTGTTACCTATTGAATGAAATCTCAACTCTTCTGTTCATCATTTAAAACTTTTTCCATTCTGAGCTCTCCTTATCTTTTCATTTTACTCTATCTTACTCCCCTCTACTCACTCTACTGTTCAGCTATACTTTCTTTTCTGCATTTCTCACACATGAAACTTCATTTCTGATTTCTGTGTTTTTGCATGGTCTAACTCCTTTCCTGGAATGCTTATCTTCACTTCTTTTAATCCTTGGCTTTTTTTAAGGATTCTGCTCCTGTCAACTTGTGCAGGATATCCATCCGGGTGTTAATGTCTTCCTTGTTAAGGTTACTTTGCATCTAACTTATATGTGACTTTTTGTATACACATACATGTACACACGTGTGTGTGTCATGTTGTTTTCCCTATTAGCACATGAGGTTTTTGAGGGCAGAGATTATTTACTTTTTTTTTTACTCCCAGCATATTACATTTTGCTGGTACATAGGACATACTTTTAAAAATCTTTTAATTGATTGACTGATGTCAAGTCCTCTTCTTGACTCTTCTTTCTGTTCTGCTAAAGGTCATAAAACAACAACAACAATAATGAGTATTTAATTGGATAGCCAGAGTTGATGTATTTTGAATAAATATTAGTTGCTATTAGTCAAGAAGAAGGAAAATGGTTTGAAAAGAAGGAATCCAGGATGAAGAGAAGGTTGTTCATAATAGAATGAAGGTTTTAAAGTACATAATGGAAAGGGAGGGCAAAAGAAGACAGGCATCAAAGAATAGTAGTGTGGAACTGATAGAAATGAGATTATAGGAAAAGTGGCAGGAAAGGGTATGTTTATTTTACAAGATGAATAACAGGGATTATGAGAACATGAGTTACAGATTTGCTAGCCATAACACTAGGAAAGTACCAGTTAGTAAGGGTTCTTGGCTTGTTGAGTCTGGATTAATAAAGGATGCTATTATTTGTTTCTAGAGTTCCCTTTGAATTGCATAATAATAATAAATCCCAAGGAGCAATACTAGAAAAGGAAATCCTATTCCATATATTTAGAAAAAGCATAAAATATCTGAGAACTGACCCACCAAAGCACATTAAAAAAAGCATAAATTTACTTACAAAGTGCTCCTTAAAGAAATAAAGGACACCTTAGAAGAATATTTAGTGCTCATGGCTAGGTCATTCTAATATAATAAAAATAATAATACTAACAAAATTAATTTGTGCCTTTAATTCTATACCAATCAAACTCATAAGGTGATACTATATAGACCTTCATAAAAATAATAAAATGCACTTGTAAAAAGAAAAGATAAAGAATTATCAAGGGAAAAGATGAAAAAAAATGGGGATGGAAGGGGAATAGCAATTCCAGACTTCAAATTATCATCAAAACCATCTGAATTTGGTTAAAAAAATAGATTAATGAAAAGGAGAAATCAGAAAAAAAAAACCCAACAGATCTCAATCACCCAGTGTTTAATAAAGTGGAAAACATGAATTATCTAGGAAAAAAAATTATTTATTTGATAAAAACTTCTAGGAAAAATGGAAAGCAGTCTGGCAGAAATTAGGTTTAGACCAAAGCAACACATTCCACAATACATTTTAAGTGGATATATGACCTTAATATTAGATATTAAACAAAAAAAGATAGAAGCAGATCATATACTTTTTGCAGCTATGAGTAGGAGATGTATTCTTTTTTTTTTAATTAAATTTTTGGAAGGCAATTAGGGTTAATTGACTTGCCCAAGGTCACACAGCTAGTTAGTATCTGAGACCAAATTTGAACTCAGTTCCTCCTTATTCCAGGGCCTGTGCTCTATCCACTGTACTAGCTAGCTGTCCCAGGAAATGTAGTTTTCAATAAACAAGAAATAGACGCAATTACAAAAAATATCTTTGATTACATGAATCTGAAAAGCTTCTTCACAGACAAAATTAATGCCCAAGGGACAAGTAAGGAAGTGGTCAAATAGGTAAAAATCTTTTTATCAAATTTCTCTGATAAAGGCTTGGCAACCAAAATGTATAAATACTTAATAAAGGAATGTATGACTAATCTCTATTTCCCAATAGGTAAGTGGTCAAAGGCTATGAACAAACAGTTCCCAAAAGAGTGTCAAAGTATTCACTACCACATAAAAGAGTACTCTAGAACACCAATGATGAGAGAAATTCAAATCAAAACAAATCCAAAGTTTCTCCTCATTCCCTGAAAATTGGCAAAGATGCCACAGAATCACAAAAGCCAGTGTTGGAGGGGTTGTGGAATGATAGGCACTCTAATACATTGTTGGTTGGACTGTGAAGTGGTATAACCATTTAGGAAAGCAATTTGGAATTGTTCAAATAAAGTGGCTAAAATATCCTTACCCTTTGAACCAGAGACTCCATTATTGAGCTTATAACATCAAGGAAGGCATTGATGGGAAGAAAAGGTCCTTATAGACACCAAAATATTTATAGCAGCACTTTTTGTTAAAGCAAAGAATTAGAAGAAATATAGATGCCTATCTATTGGGAAATGGATAAACAAATTCTCTTAGATGAACATAATGAAATATACCATGCTATAATAAAGGAAGTATATATTAAATTCAGAAAAGTATGGAAAGCTCTACGTGAACTGATGTAGAGGGAAGTTAGCAGAGTCAAGAAAACAAAATACACAATACAGCAATGAAAATGGAAACAACTACACACACACACAAATTGAATGTGAATGTAACAAATTTATAAGTATTAAATATCACACAAATGAAGAAGTAAGTTAGGACACTCCCAAACTACCCCTTCATGGAGGTAGGAAGTCCACGGCTTTTATACATTGCACATTTTTTGTACTTTTAAAAATGTATTTAATTATTTAATTAAATTAATATTTAATTAAATTAATATTTAATTTAAAATGTATTGTATTTATCTGCTGTGCTGATTCTCTCTCTCTTTTTTTCTTAAAAATATTATCTGTTTTTCAGGATGTTTTTTAGAAGGCAAACTAGAAGAATAATGAGTAATACTAATAACGATATAAAAAACAGAATACATCAATAAAAGCTTATTTTTTAAAAAAGATTAAATGAGGCATAAAACAGTATTCACAGCACTATCATGAAGTATTTGTCCACCATAGATTCTAAAAAGATAAATCATTCCCTATACATGCTGAGGTCCTCCAATAATTCTTATTTATAGAAAATGTGTTGATTGCTTCAACCCCTGAAACACTTAAATGAGGTCTATAGTAACTCAAAAGTTGAGGGGAGAAAAATAAAAGGTACAACACATGTTTATTTCCAGTCTATGATATACAGTTGGATGGGCACTTCATAGGTCCACAGTATACATATGTTGGCTAGAAATGGTTTGCACATAATGAATTGAGAACAGAATTTTAAAAGGAAAACTAGCTATACTACATTGTTTAAAAAAAAATGATAGTATATTTAATGACCTCAAATTTGTCCCACTGTTTAACATTTATATTCTTCCAGGGATGCTATATGGCTGAAAGTTATAGAATAATATCTAAGAATTAAAATTGTCGGTCATTCAAAAGTCTGTGGATGGGTGTTTGGTGGGTGTTAATAACCTACAATATGCTACCAGTGAAACCTAAGGGAAATCAAAAGATATGATGAGAAAAAGGGGTTAGCCAGTCATGTAGTGCAAGGAATAGCAAGAAAGAAAACACATGATCTTTTGGTATCCACTCAAGAAATCCATGGGAAGACCATCAGCATAATAGGCAGACTACTAATAAATTTATTGCCCAGGGTCACACAGCTAGTAAGTGTTAAGTGTCTAAGGTCAGATTTGAACTCAGGTCCTCCTGAATCCAGGTGTGGTGCTTTATCCACTGCACCACCTCACTACCCCCTCATAAACTTCTAATAAATGGATACATTAAGATAACGATGGAACTTTACATAACATCCTTTTCTCAATAAGAGAGAGAGATTGAGGGAAGATTGGAGGATAAGGATAGATGTAGAAAGATTGTAGAGTAGGAGAAAAGGAGAAGGAAGAGTGGCTACCATATTTTCCCATGTCACTTATTAAAATGATATAAATACTTCTACACTAGTCCATGATGAAAGGAATTATAACCCTATATTTTCTGTGCAGAAAATCCTAAGGCATATATGGATGGATGGATGGGCAGATAGATGTATGAATGAATGGATGGAATGTAAGCTGTTGCCAAGACTTGCCAAATTCACCTTGGCAATATCTCCCGAATATTCCCTCTTCTCTCCTTCCGCACAGTCACCACTATAGTGTGGGCCCTCATCATATCACCCTTTGATAATTGCAGTTGACTGCTGGTGTGTCTGCCTGCCTCAATCCATCCTGCATTCAGCCGTTAAAGTGATTTTCCTAAAACACTGGTCCAATCATATTGCACATTCGCCCTACCTCATCTTCTTAATAAACTCCAGGGGCTCCATATTTTTTCCAGGAGAAAATACAAAATGCTATGTTTGGCATTCTAAGCCATCTATTACCTAACCTTTTCCTACCTTTCCAGTTTTCTTATATCTTTCTCCCCAACATGTAATCTTCAATCCAGTGACAATGGCTTCCTGTCTATTTCACAAACAAGACACTCTATATCACCACTCCAGGCATTGTCTCTGGCTGTCTCCCATGCTTAAAATACTCACCTTTCTCCACTCTGATTACTGACCTCCCCTGGCTTCCTTTAAATCCCAGCTAAAAACCCACCTTCTACAGTAAATCTTCCCAAATCCTTCATAATTCCATAATTTCCTATTTTTCCTATGTATAGTTTGCTTTGTATTTATTTGCCTGCATGTTGTCTCCCCCATTA